>NC_137075.1:5970628-6010705 GCF_951640355.1 Cnephaeus nilssonii | reverse complement strand
GATATATCATTCTTAATTTCCTTCTAGTTCCTGTTAATGGTCTCTATTTACCTTCTCATGCTGTAGTAATTTGCACTAAGTTCCTTACCATCTTTATAATCATTGTTTGAACTCTATGTCTGGTAGGTTGCTTGCTTCCATCTCATTTAGTTTTTCTTCTTGAGATTACTTCTTTTGTCTCATTTCGGGGCTGTTTATTTGTCTCTCCATTTTAGCTGTCTCTTTATATTTGATGTTATGTGTTATACTTCTATGCCTCCCAGTCTTTGTGGGATGGCCTTATATAGAAGTTGTCCTGAAGGGTCCAGTGGTGTAGTCTCTTTGTTCATCTGAGTTGGGGGTGTTCTAGGAATGCCCCTTGTGTGTGTTGTAATTGAGACTTGATTGTTGATGTTCCATCTGTGAGAGGGGTCTCTCCTCTGACTTATTGCCAGTGAGGTTCAACCCCAATGTATTCATGCTAGCTTCCAATGGTTGGGTACTCCTTAGTCCAGAGGCTGGGTCTGCCTTGAGTCTCACACCTTGATTGACCCTGTTCTGGGCTGTACTTCCTTCCCCTATGGAGCTGGTCCCTCAGGTGTCAGCTGCAGGTGCTTGGGTCCTGCTGGTTTTTGCCTAGCTGAAGAGTCTGGGATGTTGTCTGTGGTGGTGACCCAAACTGCTGTTTCTGACTAATTAGAGCAGGCAAAGACTCAAAGCCTCCAGAGAACTGCCTCTGCCTATAGACTGATTGGTTTGTCTAGAGCAGCAGTTCTCAACCTGTGGGCCGCGACCCCTTTGGGGGTCGAACGACCCTTTCACAGGGGTCACCTAAGACCATTGGAAAACACAGATATTTACATTATGATTCATAACAGTAGCAAAATTACAGTTATGAAGTAGCAATGAAAATAATTTTATGGTTGGGGGTCACCACACATGAGGAACTGTATTAAAGGGTCACGGCATTAGTATGGTTGAGAACCACTGGTCTAGAGTGTCCTCAGGTGATCATCCACCGATGGGGTGAGAGGTTTTCCAACAGGGTGTGCCCTCATAGAATGGACTAGGGAGTACCTCCTCTATAGGAGTTTTATCCCTTAACAGGGTTTGCAGTGGACCCAACAGGGTCTGCAATTCCTGTGACAGAGGGCTGGTACTCACCACTGGCCTCTGTCCCAAATAGACCCCCCACTTTGCTAAAGTTGGATTTTGTGTAACACAGGCCTGTAAGGCAGCATACATTGCTGCCAACTGTCTCTCAAGAGAGTATCGGCTTCCCAGTTTTCTTCCATAACTTGGATCAAAATCTGATGGCTACCCTTCTCCACTCACTTGGGTGACTGCCTTCTTGGCAGCTAGGCACTCTCTCTACTTCTGGGGTTCAACCTCATGTTTTCCCCTTCTGGGATAACTGACACATGGCCATAACAATGGCACTGCATGAGGACTGGACACTTGCCAATACCCCCAAAAGACCAACATAGGTCTGCAACAACTGCTGGCAGCTGCATTCAAATTCTGCAAGAGAATCAGAGGTTAATACAACATTATTAACAGAATGGAATATTGGTACCATGGCCGCCCCAGGCAGCCAAATCCCGTGCCTTCAAACCATGACAAATGGTAGGGCCATGTAAATACCCTTGAGGGAGGGCGACCAAAGTCCACTGTCAACTCTCTCATGTAAAATCAAACTGTCCTTGACTTTCTGGAGAAGAATGCAGTAGCCAAGTCTGTCACGTAGAGACTGTGTGTGGTGGATGATCCTCATCTTCCCTAGCCACAATACTGTCTGTCTAATCTCCCACAGTGCACTCTGGTATGTGAGAGTTGCCTGCTGCACACACGGACAGCTTAACCCCATACCCATCTACATGAGCAACTGGGACCGCACATTCATCCAAGCCATTACAGAGCAAACTGCAATCCGCATCAGCGAGTTCAACATGAGGCCTCCAGGCCATCAAACCGGTGTCTTGGCAGCCCCTTAGTCTAGGAGATCAAACTCCTCTCCGGTCTAGAAGGAGTGCCTTCCCTCCGCACTCTTCGGGATCTCTGCTCCACTGACAGCTGCCTCTGGAGGGCCAGCAGCACATCACTGGGCTACTGATTTATTTCTCCCTTTTAACTCCTTCAGCCAGAGAGCTGAATGCTGCCAGAGGGGCTTCTGTGAGACTCAAGTCTTTTTATGTGTGTTGTAAAACACTCATTACTCACTGCGGCAGCTCAGGCACCCAGCCCCCACTGTATTTCACCTGCTCCTGCTCCAGGTGATGGCTCCCCCATGGCTGTGCTGGATGGCTGGGCAGCAGCTGCCACTGTGAAGATCGGCTCCACCTTCACCTGCGCCCAGCTCCAGAGGCTTAATCTCTCCCAGGCCACTCTGCTCCTCGCTGCTCATTGGGCATCTGGTCCTTCAAGGACATTAACATCTCCTCTGCCACTACCAGTGTTGCCACTACCAGTGTCACCGCTACTGGATACCACAGTCTGGTCTGAGGAAACATGGCCTCAGACGGGCAGACAGGGCACTTACCCCTAAATCCTGTTCCTGACGCCAATTGTCAGTTACACTTACTCCTGAGTCCGCATATACTTGAACCCTGATCACCCTGCTGGCTGCACCAATTGTTGGTCAGTACTCACTCCTTTATCCTGCTCAACTAGCCGACTGTTAAGTCTGAGCCCCTCTGCCAGGGACTGGACATCCTTGGACACCGGGCATTAGATGGAGAAGACATGAGAAGTCATGGGTGTATAAGAGAGTCTTTATTGCAGCCCAAGTATCCATTGCTACTAAGGAGCTATCAGATAAAACAGTCCAGGAAACAAGAGCTTTTGCACACACAGCAGCCCAGCCCTACATACAGTAGCAAACATAGGAGCCATAGGAACTGTACATATATAGGAGCCAGCCTTACATAAAAGCAACCTCCACAAACATAGGAGCCATCAGAACAAGCCACCTGCTACTCAGCAACACATTTATACCAACTTAGACAAAAGAGGCTTCCTGCCAAATAGTGACATCAATACTTTGGCTACAGACAGGTACGCCTGGGCGTTGCTACAGAAAGGCATGCTTGTGCATTGTGTACAGTACAATCGCTGTGTCCTTGCTTTTGCACCAGTGTATGACAAATTGGCCTTGAGCATCCATCATACTCTGGAAGGACCCCCACACACAAATTGGCCTTGAACATCTGGTGTACTTTGATTAGGGTTCCCACACGGGGCGTCTGCCTCCTTAGCTCTAACCTCAGAGCCCCTGACTCTGGCTTCTGCTCACAGAGCTCCAGTCCACTCCACCCTCCCTCTGCCAGAGCACCAAGTGAATGGCTGCATGCAGAATTTTGTGCATTGGCCTTTTAGAGGGCGCTTGCATTTCTAGCTGTCTCTCCCTGGCAGACAGCAACCCTGCTGTTTTTCAAAGCCCACATGTTATGTGTGCTCTTTTTCTCAGTTCTGGTGCTCTCTGCTGGGGTGGAGGGAGCTTTGGGATTAGACCCCAGAGTTTTCAGTGGGAACCCCCCACAACTGAGATATGTTTCTGGTACTTAAGCTGCTGTCTGTGGGAGCCTGTCCAGCCCTTTTGCACCTTTGCCCCTCCTACCAGACTCTGTACAGTCTCTGCTTTCTGTCATTGGTTATCAGGGTTCTCTCATGCAAGTCCTCAGTTGATTATTCTGCGTGGTTTTTCTGTATTTTAGTTGTAATTCCAGTTTGGTCCTGGGAGCATGTCTGTGAGCTTCCATTTATGCCGCCACCATTTTAAATCCTCCTAGACCTTTTCACGCCAATTACCTGAAGGTGATCTTGCTGTCTCTTACATTAGGAAGACCAGTACATGGAAAACTATAGAATCTGCTGTTTTCTCATAATAGTTAAAAATATCACACAGAGGGAGGATGGAACACCAGACTTGAGTCAGAGACCTGACTAGAGGTTCATTTCTACTACTACTTCACCTTGTCAACCCAACACAGCTGCAGTACAAGAGGACCGGACAGAGACCAAAGTTCCTATCTCATCAAAAGCTGTGTGTGGTGGGTAGGAGAGAGAGGAAGTGATAATTTCAGTATAGTAATGATTGTGTTAGCTTTATAGTGTTCATTGGATTTGTACCTGATGACCTTCAGGGACTTTAAACATCTCAGAGTTAAACTCTAATTTTATAAAACCTTCCAATTTACAAAAATGACCCATAACAACTTTTGCTAAAACTGAAATCCTGTAATCATATCTTAAAAATGTACTAAATAAATTTTATCTGAATTTAAAGTTTAAAGTATAAAAAAAAATAATTAAAAGTATTGAATAAGTAAATTATAAGTTATTAATTTTTGTTAAATAACTAGAGGCCTGGTGCATGAAATTTGTGCCCTCCGGGAGGGGTCCCTCAGTCTGGCCTGCACCCTCTTGCAGTCTGGGAGCCCTCAGGGGATGCCAACTGATGGCTTAGGCCCAAGGGGAGCGGGCCTAAGCTGGCAGTCAGAAATCCTTAGTGCTGCCGTGGAGGCAGGAGAGGCTCCCACAATTGCCATTGCACTTGCTGGCTTCTGGTTAAGCAGTGGTCCCCCTGTGGGAGCGCACTGACCTCCAGGGGCCAGCTCCTGCATTGAGCATCTGCCCCCTGGTGGTCAGTGCGTGTCATAGCAACCAGTTGTTTTGCCATTTGGTTGATTTGCATATTAGCCTTTTATTACATAGGATTGAAAGATAGCATATTCCATCTCATAAAATATGAACTAGAAATATGTGGGACCATTGAAAACCACATTGTGAAGGCATTTTTGCTGTGCAATGTCCACTGATGCATTTATAGAAATAGTGAAAGTATTATTTTTAAATTTTAAGTTCTTCACAGGAAAATCAGTCATATTGAGATTTGCTTTCTAGCCACTGTTGGTGATGAGATAACTAGAGGCAATGAGCTCTTTATAGCACATAATGGCTCTAACTCACAGATTGATAAAATGACATATTAACATGACAGAATTTTAAGCTTTCAAAGTGAACTTGTTATTGCAGGTGCTCAAGAAATATGCAGGTTCAGGTTTAATAAATTTTTGAGTGTTTAGTCAGTGTCTACTAGGAGAGAAACATTTGCAGCTATGATTGTTTAATAATTTAGGTGTATCCATTTGTTCCATTTTTACAGATAAGAGAGTTGAAGAAATAAAATCTAAATGATGGTGTTTACTTTGGTCACTAGGAATGTTAGCATCTAATTTAAAAGCAACCAATAGTATATGCATGTTGTAAATGATTTATTAGTAGTTCATGTATTTTTCTAACATTTTCCTTATTCATATGATTTTAATCCTATTTTATATATTTCTGTGAGTCATCTCAGTTTATTGTTTTTCATTGTTTTTTTATTTTTTATTTTTTATTTTTTAAAAAAATAAAATTGATAACATAAATGATAAACAAAAGTAGCATTTGCCTGAGCTGTTGTTTTGTTGTTAGTCTATGACTGAGCCAGGCTGGAACCCAGGCTGACTGGTGCCCTTCCTTGACAGCTGAGTTATAAATGATCATACAAGTATCAAGTGGGATTCCTCTTTAAAAAACTAGTTCATGAGCTTATTGATGAGAGAGAAAAGAGAAAAAACAAAAATGGAAAACAACATACTGATGGACCCAGAGCCTCCAAGTAGCATTCAAGAACAAAGAGGGTTCTATCCTAGGTTTGCTTCTCCTGTCAATCCCCTTGAAGTGTGCAGCCTTGACATTAAAGATAAGACCTGACTTAAATGGAGTTAAAGGAGAGAAGGCAATTCTGACTACTCAAGGCTCCAAGTAAGAGGGCATTTCTTTCAAATGGGGCATCTTGGTTAACAAATGACACTTTTCTAGACATTAAAAGGCAGACAAGAGTGGGGAAAAAGCTTAATTAGCCAACCCAACTGAACATATTTTTTCAATATGCTGTTGTGAGACCCTCTGCTGTAGACAGCAGTTGGGACTCAATTAATGCAGTGATAAACTCAGAATGTGTGAAGTTTGAAGTGGCAAGATGCTTCCTCAAACAATGGACCTAGTGTCATCATTTGCTGTTGCTCCAATGTAATTTGCACCTATGTGTTTATGCAACTCTGCATATATCAGACACATTGTTTTTAGTTTATTGAGATTCTCCAGGGTAAAAAAAAAATAGAAATGTCTTTAGAAAGTGCCTTCACCATAGGTGTTTATTAAGTGCTGAAAAAGTAACTAAATTAATAAAAAATAAATAATGAAGCAAATAAAATAGAAATTCTTGACAAAGGGCTTGACTCAAGAATGTTGTATTGGTTTTATTAGAGAGAGATTATATTATTTTGGTCAGAGGTATAACTAATCCTTCTAATGCAAAAGTGATGTATAACAGAGATTTAGAGATGTATAAACTTGAAAAGTTTTCACAATTGATGTTATTTTTACTAGAGAGAACCAACATAATAACACTGAGAATATTTCTTTTAGAAAACAGAGACAGATTTACAGTTCTAATATATTAGCAATAAATATTGCTCATAACAAAGTATACTGGATTGGAAAGAAGTGTAAGACATGAACTCTGTTCTTAGGCACAGATTCAGTTGAAAGGTACTAGATGATCAGAGGAAGATATAGCACAGCCAGTTGAACTATATTGCTTGAAAGCTATAGAAAGTCAGAAAAGGGAGTATATGAGTCATTAAATCACAGGTAACATCTGAGTGGAACATTCAAGAGGTAAAGGAAGAAAGGAGGTTACGAGAAAAACAGTTTAGGTTCAAGGCCAGGGTATGACTAAAGGAGAGGCTCTATGGGGAAGCACTATAAACAAAATAATACAGAAAATAGGGTAAGGCCAAATTGTAGTGGCACATAATTCTGTATGTTTTGCTGCAAATAGACAATTTGAGGACAGGAAGGCAGGATGGAAGGCCAAATAATTTTAATAGCACCACAATTAATTCTTTGTTATTTTAGTAACATAAAATTGAGAAAATTAAAGGAACAGAGAAGACAAATTTCTAATTTAGTCTCAGATTACACACATTTTTAAATCTATTTGATAAAGTTTTTTTAAAATATAATAAAATGGATGAGTTTAAGCAGCATTTCTCCTTGACAAGGAGACAAAAGAGCCCAGACATTCCGGAGAGGTAAAAGGATCGAAAAAGAGTTAAAGAGGTGGGGAAGATTGGGAACTTGGAGAAATGAGGAGTCAACATTTCTGTAAACCTCTATCATCAATGAGTTTCTCTCTGGTCCATGTGTTCATTTCTTCTTTGGAGAGTTTTTTCACTCATCAGATATCTATTGGGAACATTACAATGAATAAAGGAAGAACTGCTAAGGGTGTTAAAAACTGTGGGACAATTGAGATATTTACTTATTATTCTGGAACACAATTGTTTATTAAGTGGAATGTAAAGGCATTATTTTTAGGTGAGTTGGCCACCTGTGGCAAATATAAAAATTCTTTATTTAGGGAAAGTTCACTATATTAATCATGGGTAAAATGTTGAGTGATTTATATTCTTATAGGGCCAGAAAATTTAGAACTTATTTCTTTCTAAACTCCCATGAGACTGCTCTTCCCCTGCTAAAGACAGGGTGTGGGATGGGGGCACACTACACACCACCTTCTATTTTGCTGTTCTTGTGGTTGAATTTTAGAAGACTTTGAAGGGTTTATCACAGTGGGCAACAGGAACTACTCAATTTAATCTGTTGTTCTTTCCCTTAATTTTAAAATTATAATTATTTTTACTTCAAATGTACTTTGATTTGTTTCTTCTAACTAGTCTTTGCAGAAATACAGTCTGGATAATTTGTGTCTAGTATATTTCCCATTGATACAAATGTCAGGTGTACATGCACCCATTTATTGGGTTACCTAATTGATCATTATTGGGTTTTCATGTCTAGCCTAGGGCTGGGTTGTAAGAGAGACAAAGTACTTCCACATTTCCTTTGCTTGCCAAAAATTTATCTGCATCATATTACTTTGAGTCTTTGATTTTTAAAAATCTTACTTAACTTTATTTGTGAGTGTAATTATTTTTTGTTATCTTTATTTCTTTTTGTTCTGAATGATACTTTAGAAAATATTTCTCATTTATGTAGAATTTGAAAATTATTTAAGGAAGTTTTCTTCAATCAATTACAGTACAGTTTTTCTATACGAAAACATTTTATTCTCAAAATAAAAAATCTAATTTAACACCCCATTGTATTTACAAACAAACTCCAATCAAAGCATTATGTTCATTAAATAAGTATAGATCATACAGAGAGCTCCTAGTCCATTTTATGGCTAAGAACACTGATGCATGGGGTAGGGTGTGACTTGCTCATGATCGTGGAGCTGAGTTGGACTCACTTGCCTCTCTCTCAGTATAGTACTATGCCAGGCTTCTTCTGAGGTTACTATCTCCCCTCTACATGACTTACACAAGTTCCTTCCTGCCTTTTCTGCTCCAGCAATGCTTGTCTGTTGGCTCTGTGTGACTGTGTCACAGAAAGGAGCAATACATTAAGGATGCATGATTGTGTTCTGAGTGAGCCTTCCTCTGACTTTTTCATGTATCATGGAGAGGCTTTTAAAAACTGGGCCTCAGCTACTACTCTGGGCTTACCTCTAATATAGTGCTATCTTAGTGATACAACCACCCATATATAAACTTCCATCATCTATCGCTATTTCTTGCCTGCTCTACAATCCCCTGCTCAGACAGATTGAAAGATATTTGGGGAATGGAAGATGAGAAGATTCTGGAACCCACTGAAAAGGCATGTGTGGATATGCTTTGGGCTGAAAGTACTGGTTTCAGGTAAATGGTCAAATGGTTAATTGCAAATTTGATTTATATCCTGACTAAGATTAAAAATGTTGGGGGTTTCCCAAAACTGTAACTTGTGCTTTGTGTGTTTGTTTTTCCAGCAGCACTGACTTTTCTGACTTTATTTTTTGTCTTGTCTCTATCTTCACTCATCAAGTGATGACCTCTCAGTCACCCAGACTTGCCCTTGGTGATGCAAAACCTTTCATTTTCTCACCATGGAGAACAGTGTCGCTACACTCCATCCATAATGTTGTACATCTTTAAGGCTTAGTTTAAAAATTCCTTATTGATTAATTCTAAAAGTAAATGCTTTAGCTTATTATGTATATAATTTTAACAGAAATAAATTTTACTAAGCTCTTTGTTTAAAAGCAAAACCCAATATCAGTAACAATTATTTTTCTCTTTGACTACAGTATAAGTTATTGTCAACTGAATTATGGATATTTTCTAACCAAATTATCTTTATAAATGCCTATTTGATAAAAACTTGTTCTCCAATTTTACAACCTATTTATTCATTTATAATTAATGTAGCATGTGACCCCTTATATATTCTTTTGCAGTTGACAAATTTCTGCAAATCTCTGTTGAGGTTTTTGTGTGTTGGAGTGACATGATGTGACACATTTTCTATAGCTGACATTATTTCTTACACTTGCTTGGTGGAAAGTACTGGTGTGAAAATAGAGATGCTTTAAATAGGAGAAAATCATTCTTTTTTTAAAGAAGTCATAAACAGCATTTCATTGTATATCATACTGGTCTTGTTGCTATTCATATTTAACTGTCTTTCCTCTCTCTTCCCACAGTCTGGCTACACAGTGTATCCTTGAACCCTTAGCTTATAGCAGCAATATGCTTATATCTCTAACACCATTCATTCACAGGGTCAAAGTTCTGGTGCACAAACCCTTCTCTGCAGGAAAGTTCAATGCCTGTAAAAAGAATATGTGATAAACCAGGCCTCTCAAATAGATAGCTTTAATAAGATGATGATGGGAAGTAGCAGCTCGTTGGCTGTCACTTTTTTGGACATTGACCAGAGAAGCTTTCAACTTTTGCTCAAGTTTTTACTTGTGTTTACCAGTCTATTCTTGGTGTGGTCCTACTGATCACGTTCCTCCCTCACTTCTTCTATAATTTCTGAACCAATCTGGTCAGTCTCTGTGGCAATCAGATGAGAATGCTAAATACTCTGGGTGGCCCCATTCAGGCTGTCAGGACCTTGTAAAAGCAATGCCATTTGAGACTGTAGCCAATTCATATGATCATTCTCCACAGTGTATGTGCCATATTTCATGTCTCCCAAGGCCCCCAGGTGTGGCTATCAAAGACGTGCTTCTCACTTCCCCATGGACTTTGGCAAGGTCCGTCTGAAAGGTCCTTCTGATAGGAAACTTTTTGAACGAGGTATGTGGCCCACTGGCCATGAGTTTGACATGCTGTGAGGAAAGATAGAGGCATATAAAGTAGTTCATCTCCCATCTTTGCCAGCATTTCATTTGCTTCCTGTTTCTTTTCATCAAAATCTCTGATCAACTTCTCTTCTTCCCAGGAGCCACTATGCACCCTTCATAGGTATCCGTGGAGACTGCAGAAGATCTTGTGCAGTTTCTTGAAATGCTTGGAGGAGGTGCGGAGGTGGCCATGGTGCAGGCTGTGCCGGAGAAGCAGTCACTGACATGTTAGGCCTGCCTGCTCCTCCCAGCCCCACAGGAGGACCACCACCCTCCATGAGGTACTTCCATGGCTGCAGCTGAGATAAAAATTCTTTTTAAAAAATCCTCACCCGAGAACATGTTCGTTGATTTCAGAGAGAGAGAAGAAAGGAGAGAGAGAGAAAGAGAGACAGAGAGAGGGAGAAACATCAATGTGAGAGAGAAACATTATGTGAGAAAGAAACATGATGTGAGATTGGTTTCCTCCCATACGTGCCCAACTAACCATGGATGGAATCTGACCGGGAATCAACCTTTTTGATGTACTGATGGTGCTCCAACCAACTGAGCCACCCAGTGAGATAATGCTTTAACAGAGGTTTGGGGGTGCAGTTTCAGACTCACGGGTCCACAAATAAGACATGAACACTGAAAGTATTGCACACCTTTAGTGATCCAGTAGTCCATCTCTGAGTTCACAGAAGATAAAAGGGTACTCTGAATTTGAAATTCTCTGTACTTTGTCACAACATTACTTGGAGACATTTTTTGTGCATTTGGCAAGCATCTGTTTGTTTGTGCTTAGCACTCAAGCACTTACTTCTTAATGTGATGCTGTCTGACTAATATAACCAATGATACATAAACCCAGTACAGAAACATGAAGACCATGTAAACCTTGCCTGCAAGTTTATAATCAAGTGGATCACACCAATGCACAAATCCTGTATAATAAAAGCCTATATGCCAAATGTCCAACTGTTCCTTTGACCATTGGACCAGTCGCTATGATGCACACTGACCACCAGGGGGCAGATGCTCTGACTGGTAGGTTAGCTTGCTGCTGGGGTCCAGCTTATCGGGACTGGGCAAGACTGACCAGACATGCCCTGGAGCCCTCCCACGGTCCCTCCCTCGCCCCAATCGTGAACTGGTGGGGTCCCTTGGCCTGGCCTGTGCCCTTTTGCAATCTGGAACCCCTCGGGGGATGTCTGCAGGCCAGGCCGAGGGACCCCACCAGCGCACGAATCCGTGCACCAGGCTCTAGTAGGATTATAAGGCAATATGTCATGTACTGATTTACCATTTGTATTTGTACACTTATATTCAGGTCAGCTATATGGGTATGTGACCTATATTATTACAAGTGTCCTGTTCTTATATGGGGCCCATGCTTAGTCTAATACTTTGCTGGTGCCATCTTGAAATTCTTAATAATTTTTTTAGTGAGATATCCCACAAATTATGTAGTCAGTCCAGTTTATATTAACACATTCATTCCTATGGGAGTGGGCCTAAGCCATCGGTTGGACATCCCTTGAGGGCTCCAGGATTGTGAGAAGGTGCAGTCCGGGCTGAGGGAACCCCCCCTCTGAGTGCATGAATTTCATGCACCGGGCCTCTAGTTAAGATATATTACTTAATGTATCTTTTAAAATCTTTATAAAATTATAAATTAAATGTAAAAGTTTAGAAAAATATGCTTTTTAATTAATAACTTTGATTAGCTTATGTTAAAGCAAGAGTAACTATCATCTTTTCCGTGCCTGAAAGTCACCCTTGAAGTCACCTAAATTAATTGTGCTATTTGAACTAGAGGTAGAGTTAGTAGTTAAGTGTTTGAGAACCCAACTAGGAAGTTTGTGTGTTTTTCAAAAAGGCCTATTTTACCCTTTGTTAATTATAAAACAAACAGGACTAGAGTGATGACCTTTACTCTTTTAAGATCAATGGTTATGAAGAATTTTTCAGAAAACCAAGATTAATTTTATCCAAAGAAATACTACCTCCAGTGCTTAAGATTCCTATAATTAAAAATGCATTGCCCTGGCTGGTGTTGCTCAGTGGTTAGAGTGTTGGCCCACATACTGGAATGGTCTCAGGTTTAATTTCCATTCAAGGGCATGCACCTGGGTTGAAGATTTGATCCTCTGCTCCAGGGGGAGGTGCAGAAGGCAACCAAGTGATGTGTCTCTCTCACATCAATGTTTCTCTCTTTTTCTCTCTTTCTCTGTCTCCCCCTTACCCCCTTCCATGTTCTCTAAAAACAAAAAAACAAAAACAAAATCAATGGAAAATATATCCTTTGATAAGGATTAACAACACCACAAAAAAAGGCATTCATTGAACACTGACTCTCCTAAACTTCTAAGGGTTAAAAAGACAGATTTCTATTTCCACTTTTTTGGGACTTCATAGTCTTGTTGGGGAGGCAGACAAGTTTATAATGACTAAGAAGTAGTGCAGAATATGAAAATACTAGAAGAGACATGGGCTAGGATGATGGCAGCTGGCAGGACAGAGGTGAAGGAGAGGATGTGAGTGAGTGAGGGGATGAAAGGAGAGTGTGTGGATATGTGTGGTGTGTGTGTGTGTGTGTGAGAGTGAGTGAGGGACAGTTAAATCCAGCAGGAGCAGCAGGGGCTGGCAGACCAGGCTCTCTTGGACAGAGAGAGACTACCACCACTGCGGGCACTCCCTGAACTGTGGGAATGGGGCACGGAGCCCACGCCATCTTGAAGGGGAAAGCAGCCTCTTCTAGGAACTCATCAGCACCACCACCCAGACAGGCCTTGGACACTGCCCGCAACCCGGCAACAACTCCAGCCAAAATCCTGCTGCCCCACCCGCAGACCCATGGACCCTGGGACCTCCACTTCCAAAGGTGAACCACCCCTGCTCCTGCAGCAGTAAGTGCAACTTCCCCCCTCCCCAGAAGCAGAACTCCAGACACCACAGTTGCATGTTTCCAGCGCAGGCCTCCAGGGCATACCACTCCACAGGCCGCTCTTGGGAGCCACTGTGAGCCCTTGCTGAGTGTGATTTTGTATAGACAAGGGCATGCTACCCCGAAGTAGAAATTCTGAATTCCCTCTTCCTGAATAACTGCCCACAGACACCCCAGCTGCGCAACTTCAGCGGCAGGGCCCCTCAGAGTGTGTCAGAGCTCTGCTCCAGCAAACACACTGCCATTGTCGCACATTTCCAGGGAGCAGGCCCCCTGAGCCCATAGATTCACAGGGCACTCTTGGGAGCCACTGTGAGGCCCTGCTGGGTGTAATCTTGGACAAACAGGGACGCACTCCCCTGGCAGTAGAAATTCTGAATTCACTCATCCTGGATACCTGTGCACAGACACCTTGACTGCGAGGCTTCAGTGCCAGGGCCCTTCAGAGTGCTTCAGTGCGCCATGCTAGCAAACGCACCGTGGGTGCCCCAGTGAGCTGCCACTGGGAGCGCGCGTGTATCCAACCACAGGTGCAGCAGCAAAAACTGAGTCTTCCCACCCCACAGCTGAAGAAAACTGGGCACTACAGTTGTGTGCTTTTCCAGCGCGCAGGCCTCCAAAGCCCATTGCTCCACAGGAAGTCCTTGGGCGCCGCTGTGAGCCCCACTGGGTGCACACTTATACAAACAGGGTGCACTGCTGGGCTGTAGAAACTCTGAATTTCCTCATCTGAGATATCTGCCCACAGACACCACGATCATGTGGCTTCAGTGCCAGGGCCCTTCAGACTGCATCAGTACACCCTGCTGGCAAACAAACTGTGGGTACCCCAGTGAGCCACCACTGGGGGCATGTATATCCAACCATGGAAACAGCAGCAAAAGCTGAGTCTGTCCACCCCAAAATTACAGAACTCTGGACACCACAGTCACACCTTTCCAGAGTGCAGGCCTCCTGAGATGCACTCCCCCCAACAGATGGCTCCTGGGTGCCACTGTGATTCCCTGCTGGGCACATGTGATTTCAACCAAGAGCTCAAGACAGTAAAAATTGGGACAACCCCCCTCCATGGCTGCTGACTTCTAGACACTTCAGTTGCACCTTTTCAGCTTGCAGGCCTACATCAAGAGAACCCAAATAGCTCAAGTAGGGAGTTACACTAGATTACCAAGCCCAGGAGACCTGAGAGATCACACCAGTAGCACTTTCCCCAAAAGAACCTGAGTAGCAAAGCAATCCGATCTACAATTAAAACATTACAGCAAAATATGGGAAGACAAAAAAGCAATCCCCAAAGGAAAGAAAAAGAAGAATCACCAGAAAAGGAGTTAAATGAAATTAGGGCAAGTACCATGTCAGAGAAAGACTTCAGAGTAATGGTTATAAGGATGCTCAAATGGCTGGATGACAAATACATACAACTCAACAAGAATTATAAGGAGCTGAATGAGAATGTCACCAACATGAAAAGAAACCAAGAGGAGATGAAGAATGACTTAGTTGCAATAAAGAACACAATTGAAGGCTTAAGCAGTAGACAGGAAGAGGCTGAGTACCACATCAGCAAATTAGAATACAAGGTAGGATAAAACACACAAACACAGCAGCAACTGGAAAGAAAATTTAAAAAGCAAGAGGAGAGCCGAAGGGAGCTTTGGGACAACACAAAACAAAACAACCTTTGCATAATAGGGGTACCAGAAGGAGAGGAAAAGAAGCAAGGAATAGAAGACCTGTTTGAAGAAATAATGACAGAAAACTTCCCTGATGTTGGCAAGAAAAAAAACTATGCAAGTCCAAGAAGCACATAAGGTCCCAAACAAGATGAACCCCAAAAGACAACACCAAGACACATCATAATTAAATTGGCAAACACCAATGACAAAGTAAGAATCTTAAAGGCTGCCAGGAGAGACAGAAAGTTACCTACAAGGGATCTCCTATTAGAATATCAACTGATTTCTCAACAGAAACACACCAGGTCAGAAGGGAATGCAATGAAATATACAAAGTGATGCAAAGCAAGGGACTGAATCCAAGAATACTATACCCAGAAAGGCTATCAATCAAAATCGAAAGTAGAATCAGGAGGTTCACAGACAAAAAAGGGCTAAGAGAGTTTAATTACCACCAAGTCAGCAATGCAAAAATGCTTAAGGGACTGCTGTAAAAATAAAAAAAACAGAAAGGCAAAAAGAAAAACAAACATTAAGGATAAAAATGACAACAAACAAGTACTTATCAATAATAATATTAAACATGAATGGATTAAATGCTCCAATCACAAGACATAGGGTAGCTGAATGGATAAGAAAACATGACCCATATATTTGCTGTCTGCAAGAGACCCACCTCAGAAAAAAAGGATTCACACAGACTGATAGTGAAGGGATGGAAAAAAATTTTTGAGGCAAATGGAAATGAGAAAAAAGCTGGGGTAGCAATACTTATAGCTGACAAAATAGACCTTAAAGTAAAGGCCATAACAAGATATAAGGAAGGCCACTACATAATACTAACTGGGGCAATTCAACAAGAATATATAACTCTGGTAAACATATATGCATCCAATACCGGAGCACCCAAATACATAAAACAACTTCTGGAAGATATCAAGGGAGAGATCGATAGCAATACAGTCATAGTAGGGGACTTTAATACACCACTGACACCACTGGAGAAATCGTCTAAACAAAAAATCAGCAAAGAAACAGCAATCCTAAATGACTCACTAGATCAGATGGAATCAATTGACATCTTCAGAATATTTCTCCCCAAAGGTACAGAATATACATTCGTCTCCAGTGCACACGGGACATTTTCAAAGATAGACCACATATTAGGACACAAGCAAAGTCTCTTCAATTCAAGAGGATAGAAATCATAACAAGCAAGAAGGATCACATCACAATGGCATAAAACTAGAAATCAACTACAATAAAAACAATGAAAAAAAATCAAACACTTGGAGGCTAAATAGCATGCTATTAAACAATGATCGGGTTACCATAGAGATCAAAGAAGAAATAAAAAGCATCCTGGAAACAAATGACAATGAAAACACAGCAATCCAAAATCTATGGGACATAATGAAAGCAGTCCTGAGAGGGAAGTTCATAGCTCTACAGGCCTACCTCAAAAAAATAAGAAAAACTGGTAATAAATTATCTAACCTTGCAACTTAAAGCATTAGAAAGAGAGCAACAAGAAAAGCCCAGAGTATCCATAAGGAAGGAAATAATAAAGATCAGAGCAGAAATAAATGACATAGAGACCAAAAAAACAATACAAAAGGTAAATGAAATGAAAAGCTGGTTCTTTGAAAGGATAAACAAGACTGATGAACCTCTAGGCAGGCTCACCAAGAAAAAAAGAGAGAGGACCCAAATAAATAAAATCAGAAATGAAAGAGGTGAAGTAACAACTGACTCCACTTATATACAAAGGATTGTAAAAAAAAATACTACGAACAACTCTACTCTAACAAACTGGACAACCTCAATGAAATGGATGCATTCCTAGAAAAATATAAGCTTCCAAAACTCAATCAGGAGGAATAAAAAAAACCTGAATAGGCCAATAACAATTGATGAAATTGAAACAATAACCAAAGAGCTTCCAGCAAACAAAAGCCCTGGACCAGATGGCTTCACAGGGGAGTTTTACTGAACAAAGAAGAACTGAAACCAATCCTTCTCAGACTGTTCCAAAAAATTCAAGAGGAATGCACAGTTCCAAGCTCTTTCTATGAATCCAGCATTACCCTAATTCCAAAACCAGTTAAAGAGAACACAAAGAGATTTACAGGCCAATATCCCTCATGAACATAGATGCGAAAATCTTCAACAAAATTCTAGCAAACTGGACCCAGCATTACATTAGAAAGATCATACACCATGACCAAGTGAGATTTATTCCAAGGATGCAAGGCTGGTACAATATCTGCAAATCAATAAACGTGATACATCACATAAGCAAATTGAGAGATAAAAATCACATAATCATATCAATTGATGCCAAAAAGGCATTTGACAAAATCCAACACCCTTTTCTGATAAAAACGCTCAGCAAAGTGGGAATAGAAGGACCTTACCTCAACATAATAAAAGCCTTATATGACAAACCTACAGCCAAGATCATACTCAATGGACAAAAAACTAAAACCATTTCCCTTAAGAACAGGAACAAGACAGGGATGCCCGCTTTCACCACTCCTGTTCAACATAGTACTGGAAGTGCTAGCCAAGTGATCAGACAAGAATTAGAAATAAAAGGCATCCAATTTGGAAAAGAAGAAGTAAAATTGTCATTATTCGCAGATGACATAATACTGTACAGAGAAATCCCTAAAGACTCCATCAAAAAATTATTAGACTTAATAAATGAATTCAGCAATGTAGCAGGATACAAAATTAATGCCAAGAAATCTATGGCATTTTTATACAACAATAGTGAACTTACAGAAAGAGAGATTAAAAAAACAATCCCATTTACCATTGCACAAAAAATTCAGATACTTAGGTATAAACTTAACTTAGGAGGTAAAAGACCTCTACTCAGAAAACGACAGGATGTTGAAAAAAGAGATAGAGGAAGACATAAACAGATGGAAGAACATACCGTGCTCATGGATTGGTAGAATCAACATCATTAAAATGTCCATACTACCCAAAGCAATCTATATAGTCAATGCACTCCCCATTAAAATACCAATGGCATATTTTAAAGATCCAAAAAGTACTCTCCAAAAATTCATCTGGAATAAAAACAAAACAAAACAAAAAACAAATAGCTGCAGCGAACCTGAGAAAAAAGAAGAGAGTAGGAGGGATCTCAATACCAGATATCAAGCTGTATTACAAAGTCACTGTTCTCAAAAGTGCCTAGTACTGCACAAGAACAGACATATAGACCAATGGAATAGAATAGAAAATCCAGAAATCGACCCAAACCACTATGCTCAATTAATGTTTGACAAAGGAGGCAAGAACATACAAGAGGGTCAAGACAGTCTCTTCAATAAATGGTGCTGGGAAATTTGGTCAAACACATGAAAAAAAAAATGAAACTAGACCAGCAACTTACACCATACACAAAAATAAACTCAAAATGGATAAAGGACTTAAACGTAAGATGGGAAACCATAAAAATATTAGAGGAATCCACAGGCAGGAAAATCTCAGATATATGCTGAAGCAATATCTTCACTGACACAGCTCCTAGGTCAATGGAAACTAAAGACAAAATAAACAAATGGGACTCCATCAAAATAAAAAGCTTTTGCACAGCAAAGGAAACCATCAACAAAACAACAAGAAAGCCCAATGCATGGAAGAACGTATTTGCCAACAATATCTCCGATAAGGGTTTAATCTCCAACATTTACAGGGAACTCATAAAACTTAACAAAAGGAAGACAAGCCAATCAAAAAATGGGGAATGGACCTAAATAGATACTTTTCGAAAGATGACATAAGGAAGGCCAAGAGACATATGAAAATATTTTGAAAGTCACTAATCATCCAAGAGATGCAAATCAAAACGACAATGCGGTACCATCTCACACCTGTCAAAATGGCTATCAACAAATCAACAAACCACAAGTGCTGGTGAGGATGCAGAGAAAAAGGAGCCCTCGTGCACTGCTGGTGGGAATGCAGACTGGTGCAGCCACTGTGGAGAACAGCATGGAGTTTTCTCAAAAAAAAACTAAAAATGGAACTCTCATTTGACACAGTGATCCCACTTCTAGGAATATATCCCAAGAAACTAGAAACAGCAATCAGAAAGGATATATGCACCCCTATGTTAATAGCAGCACAATTTACAATAGCTAAGATTTGGAATCAGCCTAAGCGCCCATCAGCAGATGAGTGGATTAACAAACTTTGGCACAGTTGAATACTATGCTGTTGTAAAAAGGAAGGAACTCTTACCATTTGCAACAGCATGGATGGAGCTGGAAAGCATTATGCTAAGTGAAATAAGTCAGTCAGAGAAAGATGACCTCACTCATTTATGGATTATAATGAACAACATAAATCGATGAACAAAAACAAATCTAGAGATAGAGAAGCATCGATCAGATGTTCAAACCTCAGAGGGAAGGTAGGGGAGGGTGGGGGTTAGGGGGAGAGATCAACCAAAGGACTTGTATGCATGCATATAAGCATAAGCGATGGATGCAGACAACAGGGGGTGAGGGTGAGGGTAGGACTGCAGGAATGGGGGGACAATGGTGGGATAAGGACACATTTGTAATACCTTAATCAATAAAGAAAATACTAGAAGAAAAAGTTATGAGATATTGAGGGATGGAGAACAGAACTATGTTTGGAGAGAGGGTGGGAAGTAGGTCTGGAAAGGCTCTCTGAAGGAATGACATTTGAGGTGATGTCAGGGGATCTTTATAATACCTACTAGAGGCCTGTGCACAAGATTCATACACGTGGGGGAGGGAGGGGTGTCCCTCAGCCAGGCCTGCACCCTCTCCAATCTGGGACCCCTTGGGGGATGTCCGATTGCCGGTTTAAACCGGCAGTCGGACATCCCTCTCACAATCTGGGACTGCTAGCTTCTAACCGCTCACCTGCCTGACTGCCTGATTGCCCCTAACCATTTCTGCCTGCCAGCCTGATCACTCCCTAACCCAGTGGTTCTCAACCTTCCTAATGCCTCGACCCTTTAATATGTTGTGGTGACCCCCAACCATAAAATTATTTTCGTTGCTACTTCATAACTGTAATTTTGCTACTGTTAATGAATCATAATGTAAATATCTGTGTTTTCCGATGGTCTTAGGTGACCCTGCTAGCAGTTCTCAACCTGTGGGTCACGACATTTGTAATAGCAAAGTTACAGTTATGAAGTAGCAACGAAAATAATTTTATGGTTGGGGGTCACCACAACATGAGGAACTGTATTAAAGGGTCACGGCATTAGGAAGGTTGAGAACCATTGCCCTAACCGCTCCCCTGCTGGCCTGATTGACATCTAACTTGCTCCCCTGTCAGCCCGATCGCCCCCAACTGCCCTCCCCTGCCGGCCATCTTGTGGTGATCATCTTGTAGCAGCCATCTTGATGACGTGACGGCAGCCATCTTGTGTCAGCCATCTTGTGATGACATCGTGGCGATCATCATGTGACGACATCACACAAGGGCATTGTGCAATGCCACCTAGGCTTTTATTATACAGGATAGGAAGAGTTGGGTTGTGAGGGCAACCAGCTGGCCAGACCAGTGCAGCAGAGATGCAGAGACTGGAGATGTGAGTGCACACATAGGGAATGATGATAGCACCATGAGAATAAAAGTGAATGGCCTTCATCCCCCTATTATATGAGGTCAATGGGGGATGAAGGGGGTATATGTAATACTTTCAACAATAAAGAATTGAAAAAAAAATTTTATGCCCATTTCTACCTTTGCTTGTGCTGTGATATTTTTTTCCCCCAAGCACCATCCCAAATCTCTCCCTCCAAGTCACAAGAATGCCTCTTCCTTCACTCAAATACTCCTTTTGAGACTCAGGCCAAGATTGTCCCTTTACTCCAATCTATTCAAACTATTTCTTTGTCATGTAACTACATATTATGTTGGGCAACTTTCATGGTGAATTGTTAAAGGGGAGTGGCACTTATTCTCAACTCCTTTTGTTTCCAGGAGAAAGGATTTTTCCCTAAACACACTGGCTTCTTGCCCTAATTGATGGGCCTGGGATGAAAAACTGGGTGGTCACAACTTGGCCTCTTTCTCTCTTATCCTTTCTTGATGGCCAGGCTGCCCTACACATTATTTCTTGCTTCTCTGCTTCAAAAGTTTTCTGAGGACAACTTCAACATAAAATCCTTTAGGTGTCCACGGTGTCTATGACCAGGTAGTTTTGCCTAATTCTGGGGTTTCATATGAGGAAACCCATTATTGGCACACCCTAAAGGCACATTTTCCAACCTAGCCTTTCTCAGTAATAAGATATTATTTTGATCTTCATTTTCCTCCTTCTTGTCTATTTTTTAATTGGTTCAGAACATTATTATGGTAACCCCAAAATAAATACTTTATTTCCACCATGAAACCATAAATACCAATACAGATGATAATATGCACTTTGTCCAACCTTTGGTTCACTCACTTATTTGTTCTTTCAGCAAACATTTATCCATTGTCCACCATGTCCTCTATTGATAGATGCTTTTTGTTTCCTCCATAGTATCAGAGATATATAATAAAACATTAGGAACTCAGATACTTGTTGATGTTAAATAATTTGAACTTTATAGGCACAGGAAAGTAATTACAGTTAAAGGAGATAGTGTCGAAGTCTTCCCCTCTTCCTCCCATTCAGAAATCAGGTTTGATATTCAGTGAAATAGGGACCTGCCCATGTGTAAATAACTGATCCTTTCCTACATGCAAGTTTTGCTTGGTTTAGGATAAAGATGCTACAAAATAAATCTAAGGAGTGGTGGGGAGTGATGGGTGCATGTAGAAAGGGTAGGTTGGGAATATTTGAAACATCCTAATATATAAAAACCCTGGGTCCATCATGATCGGAGGCTTGACCAACCAAAAGTCAGTCCTGCAGTGAGCGCTGGGTTGCCATGGCAACCCAGCACTGACTGATACAGCAGCAGGCACGGTGACCCAGCACTGATTGCTGAGGGGCCTGAAAATCAGGCCTGGAAAGAGGCCTGAAGAGAGAAGCAGGGTCTGATCTGTAGCCTCTGTGGCAGCTGTTGATCACCACTTGCCTCTCTCTTTCTGTCTGAGCTTGTCCAGCAGCTGCGCCTCTATTTCTCTCCAGGCCTCCACCGAGGCTGCTGATCAGCCCTGCCTTTCTGACCAGGCCCCGTTGATAGGCCCAGAGATGCTGACTGGCATAGAAACCGACCAATCAGAACCAAATCTGGGTGAAGTATGAGGAGCCAATGGCTGCCTAGAAGGTGGAGCTTTTGATGCTGGCTGGCATAGAAACCGACCAATCAGAACCCAATTGGCCAGCAGAGGAGGGCAGTTGGGGGCAAGATTAGGCTGGCAGGGGAGGGCAGTTAAGGGTGATTAGGCAGGCAGAGGCAGTTAGGGGCGATCAGGCTGGCAGGGGAAGGCAGTTGCAGGGGCCCAGGCCTGTAGGGAGGCAGTTGGGGGGGACCAGTCTTGCAGGGGAGGGTAGTTGGGGGCGACCATGCTGGCAGGGGAGGGAAGTTGAGGGCAAGATCAGGCCAGCAGGGGAGGGTAGTTTGGGGTGACCAGGCCGGCAGGGGAGGGCAGTTGGGGGTGATCAGGCAGGCAGGGGAGCGGTTAGGGGGTGATCAGGCTGGCAGGCAGAAGCAGTTAGGGGCAATCAGGCAGGCAGGCAGGCGAGCGGTTGGGAGCCAGAAGTCCTGGATTGTGAGAGGGATGTCTGACTGCCTGTTTAAGTGGGCAGTCAGACATCCCCCGAGGGGTCCCAGATTGGAGAGGGTACAGGCTGGGCTGAGGGACACCCCCCCCCCCAGAGCACGAATTTCATGCACCGGGCCTCTAGTACTGAGATAAGGTAGTTCTTAAGAGTGGTGGAGCACTTAGGTATGGTAGGTGATAAGAAGGCCTTTCATATGTCTGTCCTTATAAGATTCCTTATCTCCTTGCAAGGTCCTCAAAAAATTATAATGAATAAATAAAAATTCTGTTATTGATTTTAAATTCCTTGTCTCTTTAAAGCCATAGCTCCAGTACTGCCAGGCTGTTCATCTGTAATAGTTTGGCATTATTGACAGGTAGTCCCATCTAGATCTAAAGTCTTAAGTTTATTGTATCAAGATACAAATTATGACACTTGATACTTGACAGTAAAGCTATAACCTGAAAGGCTCACACCACTGGGTTTATTTATAACAGAGACTTGCAACACGTTAACGAGTTGGCTATTAGATACTAATAAATGGAGCCAATACTGAGGGGAAATAATCTCTTCTCCTCTGCCTGGGAAAATCTTAGCCCTTCTGTGCTATATCTGGGAAAGATTCCTATTCCTGCTCCCTGCTGCTCCAAGTTTTGGCCTGAAGAAGGACAAAATCCAGTTCAGAGTATATGGAAGTACAACAGACATACTCTACAGGCAGGACCCTTGGGGCTCCACCCAAAATCTGGAGTCAGAGATACCACATGTTGTGGAAAAAAAATTTTTTTTAACTAGAGGCATTTCATGTAATCAAATCTGTTCAGAAGGGTGTGTGAATTGTCACAGTGTATTTGCAAAGTAAGAAGGAGCTTGAGTGAACATGTGCGTATTTAATTCCACAGCCACATCCATCTCCACAGCAGGAGCTGGCACTCAATGCTGTATTGGTTTTCACCAGCTGTTTGGAGATCGAGACACATGACAGGTGGGTAAGGCTGGCAGACTCAACAGCTTGCTTTCTGATTGCCAAGAAATAGATTGGTCAGCTACAAATGGGGTTTATCTGAGGAGCTGGATGCCTTTTACATGGCAAGGAAAATATGGCCACCCAGATAGGGAAAGACAACAACATAGCCAAAGTATACGTGGGTGGTCCCAATTTGAACCACTGTAGGTTCTGTCAAACCATGTGACAGAACAGGCAAACCCTGTGTCTTCGATATATCAGTGTACACATATTGGTTGATTATCAGGCAATGAGAAACATCTCTTTCCTGCAAATTGGTACATGGGCTGAAATTCCATAATTAGGAATTCAATACTTGAATTAATTTATAAAGTTTTCAGGAGTCTGTATTAAAAACAGCTGACTTTATAAGTCATGACTAACTGAGAGTAAAGCTCTTATCACATGGTGAGGGGGTGTTAGGAGTGGAAGAAAGACATTTAAGTCTTGGTTGACAGAGCAACAGAAGAAAAACTCAATCTCATTCAAAGTCTAGTCTGTGGCTACACCTCATACAGGGCATTCTAATTTATTTGATGACTTAATTGAAACAAATAGAGTATAAAAGTTTTGTTATTGAGATAAAGCAAGAGTTTGTTTTGTTCAGTTAAAAACACTATATATTTTGTTTAAAAATGTTAGACCATCTGTGGTGCCTTTAACAGTTGAAAATAGCAGAGGTTAATCCATAGGACTCCTTGTAATCAGAACAGTGACTATAATATTTCTGGATCCCTATGTTAGGGAGAACTGAAAGAGACCTAGGAACGAGAGCATAGGAAATGACTGATTGGAAGGAGATAATCAAATATCACAAAACTTTAGTTTTTTACTATTACCTCATTTCTGCTTTCTTCTTTGCCAAAAGCCAAAAGTAAACTACATTTGAGTCAGTGATAGTGCTCAGAAAACTCCTTTGGAAGTGGTTAGGTCTTTCTTATTGGGCATATGTGATCAAGGGCAAATGGAAGCTCTCTGAAAGAAAAAAAAAGCATGTCTCATCATTGAGCATGCTTTAGTTAAGTTAATCAGGCTTAAGTTCATCAAGACCAGGAAAAATCAGGATAATTCAAACCATGGAAATGTAAACATTTTTTAGATAAGTAAGAAATCTAATTTTTTTTTAGTTATGTGATCTGCTGTACAATGTGGTGCCTATAGTTAACAACACTGAATGCTACACTTAAACATTTGTTAAGAGGGTGGATTTCATGTTAAATGTTCTTATCATGTTAAAAAAATCTAATTATACATGCATGTTTTAAAAATCTTTTTCTAAATGGATTCTTAATTGATTATCTTTTACAGACTCATTTTTTGTGTCCTATGTTGTGTCCTACATTCTGTGATTCAGATAACCGTGTCCATGGGAAGTGAACTGCCTAGATCATGAGAAAGCATTGTTTGCCTGGTGGCACTTTATGTTGACTGTGGTATGACACTGAAGAAAATAAAAAGGACTATAGATACTAACACCTTAGTTGTCACCATATCACTGAAAAAGCCCTTTCTAAGATATCTACTGGCCCTTATTTGCCAAGTCAAATAAAAGAATTTCAGTTCTTTTTTTTTCATGGACCTTTTGGTGACATTTGACACTGTTTACAATGTTCTCCTTAAATTCTTTTCTCCATTTCCTTCTCTGATGCTACCTTTTCCTAACTCTTCTTCAACTGCTCAGTTGCTTACTTTCAGGTTTTTCCACAGGCTTCCCTCCTGTAATCTTTCAATAATGGTAATCTCTAGGATTTTACCCCTGTTGGACCTCTTCCTCCCCTCTCTACTCCATTGTCCTTAGCAACCTTACATGTACAAATAAAGCCTGCAGCTTCATGTCATTCCTTTTTGTCTGACTCCAATTTTATCTCTACCCATTCAATTTCTCATGTCCTAAATGACAGTAGTGTTACCTTACATACTTTCCTTTGTACAGATCAGACTGCTCCTTGCCCCCATGTCTTTATACCTGTGTCCCAATTGTCTGGAATCACCTTTTCCTGGCTTTATTTCCTGGTGACCTTCCACATAGGAGCCACTTCCTTTGAGATCATTTGACAAGATTAGTCATTGTTATCCTTCCTCTCTGCTCCCTCTCTACCTTATGTTTACCTGTTGTGCAGTATTTATGCTTAATGTAATTTTTTAATTTTTATGATTAGATTATGACCTTTATAAGATCAAAGATGATATTTATTTTTGTATCTTATGTTACTACCAGGGACCTTATAGGCATATATAAGAAACTCAATAAAGTGTAAAGAAAATGCATTAAGTTAATCCTTAACTCTATAAAAAGCTACATAGGTCATAGTTGGTCTGACTTTTCTTTCTCCTATCTCATAACCCAAAATTTTAAAGACAATATTGTGTTTACCAAGCAGTTAATTATGAAGCCTGAATTGAATTGTTTCAGATGCATTCAGTCAACTAAAGAGAGAATGACAGAAAGGGTGGGCTCTAAGTACCCTTGTTTATTTTGTAAATTGGGTAAAATTAGACTGTTCAGGTCTTGTCACACTTCATCAGAAACATATTGGTTCCCATTCAACATATCTCATGTGTTCACTTAAAACCTCAGCCACAAACCCTAACTCTCAGCTGATAACCACACCTTTTATTTTTCTGGGGAAAAAAGATGCCTATTTTCAGAAATACAGAGTGTCAACACTCTCTTTCTACAATTTTCCATTTCAAATTTATCACATCACTCATCTTTTTCTCCTTCTCTTCTGTTGTAACCTTCTCCTCCTCTGATCCTTTTTCATTTCCTTCTTTCCCTCTCCTTCTTCTTCCTCCCTGTCTCCTTCATCTTCTCTTCTTCCTCCTCCTCAATTTATACTTATGTTCTGACTTCTTTCTAATTGTCTCCTGCCTTAATTTTCTTTAACTTTTAATAGAGTCTTTGCAGGTGTTTTTTTTTTAAGTATCAACATGTTCAACTCTTCTCTATCCTAAAACAGCTTCTCAAATGTACCTACTTTTCAAGCTATCAACCTAAATCCCACTTTGCAACTACCAAAGTGAATCTTTAACCTATTGTAGTTTGCTTTATGCCCCACTCTCTATTGCTGCTGATGGTTCTAAGATCACTTAGCAATTACCCTCATTTTTTATCTTATCATGTTCATCTCTCTATATTAGCTTCTGTGTTAGTTTGTTAGGGCTGTCATAACAAAACACCATAGATTTACTAGTACATAACAGAAATTTATTTTCTAATAGATCTGGAGGCTAAGAGTTTAAGGCTAAGAGCAGGATAAGATTCTTCAGAGGCCTCTCTCCTTGGCTTGTGGGTGACTGTCTTCTCCCTGTGTCTCACATAGCCTTACCTTTGTGTATATCTGTGTTCTAATTTCCAATTCCTGTAAGGACATAGCCATATTGGATTAGGGGTCACCCATATGACCTAGGGTGTTTTTTTTTTTTCTTTTGGTTTTTAAAAAATATATTTTTATTGATTTCAGAGAGTAAGGGAGAGGGAGAGATGGAAACATCAATGATAAGAGAGAATCATCGATTGGCTGCCTCCTGCAAGCCCCCTACCCAGGCATGTGCCTTGACTGGAATAGAACCTGGGACCTTTCAATCCGCAGGCTGATGCTCTATCCACTGAGCCAAACTAGCCAGGGCCATATGACTTAGTTTTAACTTAATCACATCTTTACAGGTCTTATCTCCAAATATAGTCACATCCTGAGGTACTTGGCAGTCAGGACTTCATTCAGCATGTGAATATGAGGGACAAGATAGGTCACAACACCTTCAATTCCTTTTTGTTTCTTCTTTGCCTCTTATTTGCTGGTGCCCTCAGGAATTTTCTCTGACATCCTTATGCTCTGTCTACATCAGTGTTTCTCCTAATATAGTCCTAGTAATTACCTGCACTTCTGGTTACAAGTATTTATCCCTTAGCCCCATCCCCGACCTCATGAATCAGAATCTCTAGGGAACAGCCCAAAACCTTTCAACAGGATTCTTAGATGATTTTTATTCTATTTAAAGTTTGAGAACTATTATTCTACAGGATCCCTCGCTTTAGCTACTGTATCTTTTGTAGCTACCATATCTTTTTTTGATATTTTTCAGTTTAGGGATCTTTACTATTTTTTTAAGTTTCATACACACTTTTCCAACTCTCATATAGACAGATCCATCTTAATATCTTATTGATATTTCAAATTCCACATGTCTAAAGTAAAATGCTTTATCATTCTTCCTACTTTAGTTTACCAAATACTAGAACTCAGCTAATGGCATTACTTATACTCAGGGCTGGAAATTTTAGAATAGTCCATTATTTTTTTTATTTCTTTCTTCATTTACCTCGCTTTCCTCCCATAAAACTCAAGTGATTCTGCCATAGAAATGTCTGTTGTGTCTGACCCTTCTTTATCCCATAGAACCATATTCCTGGTTCAAATCCTTGTTACTGCTTTCTTCCTCAGGTCATTGTGACATCCTTCCAGTTGGTGTCTCTCATCTCTCCACACTGCCATTCAACTCTGAGACACTTTTTCAAAATTTGAATGTAATCATCACTTTATTTTAAACCCTATGTGAGTTCCCCTGTTAGATTAGGATAGGGCTTTTCAATAAGGCTTGTCATCAGAGTAACTAAAATAGTTGTTAAAAAATCAGACCCCCAGGCTCCAAGACTCTCCTAATTTGTTGATCTGGGATGAGATTCTGGTTCTGGGGATCAGCAAGTCTGGGAATACCTGACAGCTGGATTCCTACCTGCAGTATAACAAACAAACTTCTCAGCTTCATTGCTTCTCCGTATGACTTAACCTGCCTCTTCTGCCTCATCCCATGTTTGCCTTTATGTTCACATAAAAAGGGCTTACTAGAATGGAAAATGTGACTCAGCTTCTCACCATAACTGTGTAGCTTCGTTCACATGAAATTCCTTTCTCTGCCACCATCAACTGGCAAACATTTACTCATCCTTTAGAATCCAATTTAAACATCCCCTCTTTGGTCAAGTTTTTCTTGGCCCGTGGTGCCCATCAGCTTGTCATTTAGATTTCTGTAGCACAATCTTTACATTGCAATGCAATTGACCTGCATATATATCTGCTCTTCAAAATACCAGAAACTCAAGTATCTAGTGTCTAGTGACACAGAGCAGGAGCTTAGTAAGTATTTATTAGGTGAATGATCTGGGCCAGAATTTAACATCCTGGTGTCTTGTTACCAAAAAACGCAGGTTCTGCTGCCTGCCTCAATGAAAGCCAAACCCATAAGGTAGGTGTTAGTGCAAAAGGAAAGAGGTTTTACTCAGTTACCACATAACCTAGGGGAATGGTGGACTTCCATCTAAAGAAGGACCATCTCCCCCTCCTGTGCAAGCACGCAGTTCTTATAAGAATAGTGAGAAGAGGGCTTCCTCCTCTCTCCCTATCCAATGATTTGACTAGCTGTTGGAGCTCTTGGGCCCTATCCATTCATATTTCTATATTTGAACTAAGTGTAAGAACCTCTCCCGGTGCCATCTTGGCCAATAGGGGAGACTTTCTGGTACTCCAACTGACTCTCTATGGTAACAATCTGATCTTATGAATAAGGATAGCAGCCACAAAAGTTTATTGCCATGATTGGAGCATCCTTATGTTTGAAACAAGGTCCAGGGGTACAGCTATTCTTTGATGGATGAGAAACAGCCAGAACCCAACAGTATGTGGCTCAGGATAGGACTCCAGACCCAGCAGAGTGACAAATGTTCATCAGAAAATTGATTCAATATCACAGTTAAAGGATGGGGGAGTACAAAGCAGAGGGTATTATTTAATATTGTTTAGCATGTTGTGATGGATAAAAAATGTTCACAGACTTGGTGTCCATTTCCCTACCATATGAATCTGGACTAACCTTGTTATTTTCTTTGTCTAATACAACACAGTGAATATTGTGTTGCATGACTTCTGAGCAAGGTCTCAAGAGTCCCTGTAGTATCTCCTCTGTCCTTTTTGGAATGATTCTACCAACATAAAAAAAGCAGCCCTGTCTAGCCAACTAGAGGATGAGAGGCCACATGGAAGAGAAACAAGGTGCCCAGGAGACAGCCTCAGGCAGCTGCCAGACTTGTGAGTGAGGCCACCTGAGATGAGCTAGTCTCTAGCATGAAGGTGCCCAGCCAACAATACATGAGCAGGGACCAGCCATCCCAGCAGCAAACCACCTCACTGTGAACCCCCAGAAACGTGACCAGATATATGGTTGGTTATTTTGCACCACTAAGTTGTAGGTAGTTTGTTATGCAACAATAGATAACTGAGACACAGCTTGATAGGCACAGGGGTGGTATTTTGGAACCAAGAAGACATCTTTCAAAACCTCTGGGAGGTAGGGCAGGTGCTGATGTCCTATGAAACTTGGACAAAATTGACTTGTGGACTGGTTAGAGTTACACCTGAAGCTCTTGGCAGCTGAGAGACACAGGCGAAAACAGAGACTGGCAGTGAGAGGAAGTGAACAATAAGTACCACTAACCAGCATGATCATGTTTTCAATGGTCACCTTGTGCCTGGATGCATGTATATACCAATGAAGAAAAGAAATGGATTTTGTCACTATCAGAAATGTAAAAATGTAGCTGAAAATATAATGGACTCTGAACATATGATCTTTTCCTGAGAACTCTTTTTAAAAATACATATACTTTTCAAAGTTGTCTTTTGTTCTCACTTTCTTACATATTGTTGTTTAAAACAGCTCCCTGATGCCACACAAACTGAATTGTATTTGGGAATAATTTAGTGTTTTTGGGAATTATTACTTCCCTGGATTCACAGGTGACACAGATGAACTGATGACGGACAGGCAAACACATTGGCAGGATCCATAAGGTGTGGCAATGTTTGGCACAAAGTGCCATATGGTGTTCAGGACCCTATTCTTCAACAGATGCGGAGTAACACTCACTGTACACCACTATGATGGCTTTTGTCTGTCATCATAGTTCAATGTATTTCAGAATTCAGCTTCTGTTATAATTTTTCAGTCCTCTATTTTATAAGATTTTATTACATTTCCATGTTTAAATAGCCAATGCCAAAAAAATAAAAAAAGAAGAAAGTACAGCTGTGGTGAGTCATTAAAGTGATTTGTTCCGCTGTTTAACTATTATGTTTGACCCCACAGCAGCTTCTAAAAGGCTAAGAAAATGTTATGCTTATGTTTTCTAGGGCTGAGAATGTATAGATAACTGACTTTTCTTATATTAATGAACCCCAATTACTACCTTTTTGAGAAGTGAAGCGGAGGAACATAGGAGGGGAACAAAGGATAAAATATTTTCATATAGCAATAACAATCTTGAACACTAGGATCAACAGGCCTAGATCTTAGCAATCTATATAACTTCTCTGTGTATTTATCAGAAACATGAGGATATTATCTAATTTTAGTAATTCAGATTAAATAAATGGATATAAATTTAAAAATGCACCTAGGCAGTAACTGGGGCAGTCACCACAGCTATGATTATTTTGTTCTGATGGCCTTGCCTTCTCCCTAGTTTTTCTTCCCCTTTTGAGGTATGGCAGTTGGGATGTTGAGGAGGAGTGCACAGCAGGCTGCGGTTTTGAGCCAGATTGCCCAACTGTGTTGTTTTCATGAAATGTACAACACAGGGATATTTACACCTATCACAGCTGTCACTTAATACAGATGGAACATGGCTCCGTCACAATATAGTTCTGCAGAAAAGCCTGGTTCTTTTGCAGAGTTGGCTAGATACTTTCCTGCCTTCCATAGTCAGCAGCTACACTAACCAAGAAGGTGAGCCCCACTCTGCACTCTCACTCCCTAGTTCCCTGCCATTGTTGGGTACCTGGGATTTGGAGATACAGTTTTTCTTTAAGAGATTGCTGGGTCTATAATAAAATAACCCAGGAGTTGGAAGGCATGGCACAGTGCTGGAACTGGTCTGGGACTGAAGTCAGGCACTAGAATATGATTGTGCTGCTGGTTAGCAATGTCTCCTGTATGTCACTTAACCGGCTCCTTTTTGTGATGAGGGAAAATAATAAAAGTTTTTAATTAGAATACCTCTAAGAAACCTGCTAGCTCTAAATACCTCTGACTTTTATATCATGAAGAAATCACCCCAATTTGCTTAATTAAGATACCAGAAATAATAACAACAAGCAAAGTTGGGTATACAAACAATTGTTTTTTTTAGATGTTTAAAGTGACATACAGATGTTTTGAGTGACATACAGAACGTTTGCATTTATCTCATTTTTACTTTCAAAGTTATCATCATCATGGCTGCAATTGGACAAGACTTTTGCTTTTGGAAAGAGAGGAAATTGAGGGAAACTGAAATTCAAAATAATTCTTAACAGCAATATGATCTTATTTTTCATGAGTATGAGTGTGAGACAAAATGTTCATATGCAGACACGAGATAAATATAACTGGTAGTAGAAGACATGTCCAGAAAAATGATGATTGTTTCACTAGGAGTTAAACTCCTAGTTTAACAAAAAGTATAAACATTTTTATTAATTTGCAAAGAATAAACTCATTGTAATTCTAATTTCTAATCATTGTTTATTCTCAAAAGAGGACATATTACAGAAATCCTATATAATAAAGAGGTAATATGCAAATTGACTATCACTCCAACACGCAAGATGGCCGCCCCCATGTGGACACAAGATGGCTGCCACAAGATGGCTGGCAGGGGAGGGCAGTTGGGGCAACCAGGCTGGCAAGGGAGGGCAGTTAGGGGTGACCGGGCCAGCAGGGGAGGGCAGTTGGGGTGACCAGGCCTGCAGGGGAGGGCAGTTAGGGACAATCAGGCCAGCAGTGGAGCAGTTAGGCATCGATCAGGCTGGCAGGGGAGTGGTTAGGGGGTGATCAGGCTGTCAGGCAGAAGCGGTTAGGGGCAATCAGGCAGGCAGGCAGGCAAGCGGTTGGGAGCCAGCAGTCTTGGATTGTGAGAGGGATGTCCCAGATTGAAGAGGGTGCAGGCTGGGCTGAGGGACACACACCCCCCGTGCATGAATTTCGTGCACCAGGCCTCTAGTATATTATAAACACCCAATGTTAGTGAGAGTTTTTGACCAATCATAAAAACTGAGCCAAATGCTCAGTGGATAGACTGCAGGCCTGTGGACCAATGGGTCCCAGGTTCAATTCTGATCAAGGGCACGTACCTTGGTTGCAGGCTCCTCGGGCCCTGGCCCTGGTTGGAGGCAACCAATCGATGTGTTTCTCTCAAATCGATGTTTCTCTCTGTCTTTCCCTCTCTCTTCTACTCTCCCTAAAAATCAATGGGAAAATATCCTCAGGTGAGGATTAATAACAAAATATATAGCCGAAACCGGTTTGGCTCAGTGGATAGAGCGTCGGCCTGCAGACTGAAAGGTCCCAGGTTCGATTCCGGTCAAGGGCATGTACCTTGGTTGCGGGCATATCCCCAGTAGGGGGTGTGCAGGAGGCAGCTGATTGATGTTTCTCTATCATTGATGTTTCTAACTCTCTATCCCTCTCTCTTCCTCTCTGTAAAAAAATCAATAAAATGTATTTAAAAAAAAAATATATATATATATATATGTAAGATTTGGGAAAACCCAAAATAGTTGCCCAATCACTCAAATATTTGTATATTATTGGAGATTTTGACAATAGGAGGGAGCTAATTCTAGTAATCAATTTGGATGTTATTTATTGTTATAATTCATATCATTTTAGAAAAGAGGGTAAAGATAGATCTCAGTATCAGAAGACTGGCTGTAGCCTCAGTCTTCATAGAAGTTGAAGTTCTAGTGGTTTTGGGGTGTAAAAGCTTTCTGACTTCATGAACAATAGGGTGCTAGGTCCATAAAAATGAACAGAATACCTAAAACTCATGGCTACTACTTCATGGATAAAATGGCTCATGTACAACTTCATCAGCAGCACCAGCATGAAAGAAAAGTATTAATTACTTTAAAATATTTATCCATATCTTGTCACCAAAACTTAGCACTCTACTGCTCTAAAACCTTAAACATTGGATGTTTATCAGGCAAGAAAATTAAGGTTCATTGTGTCAGATCACTGGACGTTTTTTGTTTTGATTTGTTTTTTCTTTCTTTAATTTAAACTAGAGGCCCGGTGCACAAAATTTGTGCACGGGGCGGAACTGTGTCCCTCAGCCCAGCCTGCACCCTCTCTAATCTGGGACCCTTCGAGGGATCAGGCCTAAATGGGCAGTCGGACATCCCTCTCACAATCCAGGACTGCTGTCTCCCAACTGCTTGCCTGCCTGCCTGCCTGATTGCTCCTAACTGCTTCTGCCTGCCAGCCTGATCACCCCCTAACCACTCCCCTGACAGCCTGATCAACACCTAACTGCTCCCCTGCTGTCCCTATTGCCCCTAACTGTCCTCCCCTGCAGGCCTGGTCACCCCTAACTGCCCTCCACTGCCGACCTGGTCTCCCCTAACTGCCCTCCCCTGCAGGCCTGGTTCCCCCAACTGCCCTCCCCTGCAGGCCTGGTTGCCTCCAACTGCCCTCCCCTGCAGGTCTGGTCACCCCCAACTGCCCTCCCCTGCTGGCCTGGGTCCCCCCCAACTGTCCTCCCCTGCAGGCCTGGTCACCCCTAACTGCCCTCCACTGCTGACCTGGTCACCCCTAACTGCCCGCCCCTGCAGGCCTTGTCCCCCCCAACTGCCCTCCCCTACAGGCCTGGTCGCTCCCAACTGCCTTCCCCTGCCTGCCTGATCCTCCTTTGCCGGTCTGGTCGCCCCTAACTGTCCTCCCCTGCTGGCCTGATCTCCCACAACTGCCCTCCCCTGCTGGCCATCTTGTGGCGGCCATCTGGTGTCCACATGGGGGCGGCCTTCTTGTGTGTTGGAGTGATGGTCAACTTGCATATTACCTATTTATTATATAGGATATTATTTCTTAATGTTATTAAAGTCAATTTAACAGCCTTTCCCAACCATTCAATTTATTACTTCAAATCAATGAAAAAAGTCTAACTAATTAGAATTATCTTCAATATCAGCAGAAATGGAATCCATAAAGAATCTGAGGCACTTTCTATGGAAGAACATACCAGAGAAACCCCTGTAATTGCTCAAAATACTTTCTAGATCTTTACTATACTTTAGAATTGAGATGACCAGGCAATGAACTTTGGGTAAGTAGGGATCACTCAAATTTAGAGCTGACCGGTGCTGAATTTCAAGATGTTCCTTTTAGGACAAATCTCCAATAAGCCTCTATTGTTAGAATATTTACTAATATCCATGAATGCATTTCCATGAGAGCTGGCTTCCTATGTGATGGCCCATTCCTGTACTCCTATCAGGTGCTAGTCTGTTTCCTCTAGATTTTACTATCTTTCATGTCTCTTTACCTTTTCATAGACTGCTCTGTCTGCTTGGGCTCCCTTCTCCCTCTTGTGTGTAGAAAACTGCTACTTATATTTCAAAGCCTCATTTCTCACTTTCTCTGAAAAACGATCCTGGATGTCTCTAAGGAATGTCAATCTTCTTTTCCTGACTGTTTATAGCCTCTGAGCTCCTCTCCACATAGCATACCATCCACCATATTTTGTTTCTTTTCAAAATTATCTCTCCCAGCAAGCTGGCAACTGTCCTGTTGGTACACACACATTTGTCTTAAAATATTTGTCACTTTCCCTTGTCTTTGTCATACAGAGCATAGCATCATATTGATTCATTTCTTTGCTCCCTAAGGAAAATCTCCATGTTGGGCAATTTGCAAAATAGCCAGTGATCCTCACTGTTTCTGATTAAAATAGAGGCAATGTTTCCTTGCTTTACTTCCTAGAAACTATCCTTCTTCTTCTTCTTCTTCTTCTTCTTCTTCTTCTTCTTCTTCTTCTTCTTCTTCTTCTTCTTCTTCTTCTTCTTCTTCTCCTTCTTCTTCTTCTATCCTCACCCAAGGATATTTTTTCTGTTGATTTCTAGAGAGAGAGTAGAAGGCAGGGAGGAGGGGGAGAGAGACACACTGATTGGTTGCCTTCCGAACATGCCCCTAGGGGGATGGAGAACCTGCAACTGAGGAACATGCCCTTGAGTGGGAGTGGAACCTGTGACCCTTCGGTCCAAGGTCCAATGTTCTAACCACTGAGAAACTGGCCAGGGCAAAACTATCTTTCTAAGAGAGGAAATGCTATGAAGAAATTCCAAAGTGAACATAAGTACTGTAAGTACAGATTTGTCTGAATAAGACCATCACATTCTGTTAGTCATAATAATGGAAAGATAAGGGCTTTGATATTCTTAGTGCGACAGTCAAAATAGGGACCAGACAGCAGATCACACGAAGATGATTAATTCTTTTTATAATTTAGCAGGGACAATGTTTTGATTTGAAGATACCTGGAGAGAACAAATCTGGAAGAAAATCTAGCTGACCCCCCAAAAAAGAAAATACAAATAACTAGCTTAAAAATAATAGATTACACAATGGAATATTCATTCACCTTAGCCTTAAAGAAATTCATCAAAAGAGAGAAATATTTAAAGTGCAGGAAAGAAGCACAGAATTCTGTGTTCATGGAATACAGAGCTATTAGCTACTGACCGGCAGTCTAAAGGAGACAGAGTGACAAATACCTAAATACATACCTGAGTTGTTTTCTCAAAGGCTTTCACTTTTTTGCTTTGAATTTTTGCTTTTTTGCTGAGATTTCATATCCTTGATAACTTTGGCTGTTGGGTTATAGGACAGAAAAAAACTGCAGATGTTGGAGGGTTGGGCAAAATGGGCAGCCAAGCAGTTTGAGGGCTTAAGCCCTCTTTTTTCTGTCCTCCACAAAGGGGGTTCTGGAAAAGGAATAAGCTTTGACTGGAAAAACCTAGGCCAGGTCTGACCTGCTTCTGTCAATTTCAAAGAACCCTGCTCCTACCCTGGCTGCACCCTCATATCAGTGTTAGGTCTAGTTGTTGTCTCTGCTTTGGAGTGAAGCTGTTGCAGCATTAGGGAATGGCTGTTTTCTTAATATTCTAACTCAAAGGGAAAAGTGCTGGAATTTCCTCAAGGTCCATGCATACTGATGAGTATAATGAATTAAGATTATTGATCCAACTTACACTTAAATTTCAGTGGTTGGTTAAGCATCAGGAATTTGTGAGTGCTTTATGACCAAATTATTTTGAATGAAAATACAATTATCATTTCTATTTTTCTTATACTGTATTTTTTCTTATCTCTTTCTTTGCCACACTATCCAGCTAAACGGAATTATCTGTGACAGACTTAATTGGCAAATCTCCTTTGAGAATAGCCTGTAACAAGCATCAATCACGGGGACAAAGAGAAATTGGAATCACTCTACCTTGCATCCACTTCCATTTTCTTCACCTGGGCAGCCCCCAAATCACAGAACAGTGTAATTTTGGGAATGTAGTTCCCCAAAATGAAATCAACTTTAATAAAAAATAAATTTAAACCGATGAAGTAAAATGTATGAGGAGTCTACAGAGAGTAATTAAGAGGGTGGAGAAGCACTTTGGGGCTATGTAGCTTACCACTAAAGACAAGCCTTGTTATAACTTTCTTCTACCATACACACTTCGGCTGCCAGGCTAGCCCACTCTGAGTTTGGAATAGCCTTTCTCTTCCCTAGGTATTATGTCATTTCCTACAGGCTGCATGTTGAGATGAAGTGGTCTGAACACAGGAGGGATATTCTGGAACTCCTAGTTTGAAGTATAAATTGATTACACAAGTTGATTGCAGTTCCGAATTCATTCCCCCTGTGCTCTCAAGCATCCTGTGTCTCTTTTGTTTTGGTTCACAAAACAATTTATTCCGGTTCCCTACTTAATTATTTCTTTCCCTCACTTGTCAGTAAGCTTGATGAGGCAGAAACCTGATCTCCCTCACAATGAGCTCTGGACTGCTTTTGGCATTTAATAGTTGCTCAACAAAAATGTTTAAAATGGTTGAGTCTCCCCAATTTGAATCCTCACTTTTCTTGTTGCCTTGGAAACTGCTTCTGGAGTTGTGTCCGGATTTGATATACTGGATGAGAGTGTTCTGCTTCAGGACACTTCCCTGGAGACAGTAATCATTCTGGGGGCTACCCTTCAGCTAAACTGGTTGTCATCTTTTGGTAGGCATGTTTAAGCCAATGCACTCCAATCTCAAAGTAGCACCAATATCTATGTTTACAAGGGGTTGGGAAGTTTGACTGCTCTGGAGACTGAGTGGTCTCCATGAGGTTGGAGGACCGGAACTTCCATACCACCAATCTGCCTTTCCTTAATTTCCCTCTTCTAAGCAGGCAATAAATTGAGAACAAAGATGTAAGACAACTGAACTCTGTCCCCTTTGCCTAATTATGTCATATCTCTGACTTTTTCCATCAAAAATTAACTTTCAAAATGTAAAGCATCAAAGAATCATCTCAATGGAAGATTACACTAAGGCTTAGGTATGTTTAGAAATTGCACATAGTAGTGGTTCCCTTTGAAGCATTTCAAATGCAAACTGGGACTCCAATGCACAGGGCTCACTGACTTGAGCCACCTGCTCCCCAAATGAAGGGGGATTGTTCAAGGCAATTCTTTGCCTGAAAGAGTGATTATTGTTTAGTGTATTTCTATCAAACACATAGTACACACACACACACACACACACACACACACACACACACACACACACTCATAGAGGCTAAGCAAGTCCTGAATAGTGTCTCTTAACTGTTTGATTCAATGATTATTATTAAGCAGTAAACCCACACCAACTGCACAGTCATTGTGCTTCTAAAAAAACATAAATGTCACTTTTTGGTCTTTAAAAATTATTAAGCAGACAGAAACATAGCAATTTCCAATGTCTGCTTGGATGGTAAGATGCAGGAGAATTAGCATTACTCCTGAGAGCTGCCATTGGTTAGCTGGAGGGAAAAAGGATATCAATTATACATAATCTAAGAAGCCTCTGCATAGTAATCAGGCCCAGTAGGGGCTTTGGGGCAGCTTGGTTATTCTCTTGTAAACACAAGAGCCCAGATAGACATGTCAGTCAGGAGTAGCAGCAGCAATTTTTCCTTTTTAACACCTTCACATTCAATATGCAAACAAGGCTATTTAGCTGAGGGTAGAGCCCTTGCTAATGAGCTCCCTGCACTAACCCTGAAGTAAAAAGGTTCTGTTTCACAGCTGCTCAGAGACAGCTCCTCTGGGCATGCTCAGGTACTGGGAAAGAATGCCTTTTAAGCAGAGAAATGCCAATCAGGATTTTGCGCACACACTCCCTTTTCTCTATGTGCTAATGCAATTACCTCATAACTTGTGAACTTCCAGTGCATTTGTCTGGTGCTTTCTCTCTAAATAATATACTTGGAATGTGGATGGAAAGAAAATGCTTGAAATATGCAGTAACTGTAAAAATGAGCTCTTTAATTTCTAGAGGATGTTACCTTGAAGCTAATGCTCACATTGCTACCTTAAAAAATAGACTATTCTTTTATCTTCTTTAAACATATATTATTATTTCTCTTTCTTTCTGGGGTCATTTTAATGACCTGAGTGGTCAGTGCAGACTAGGACAGGCTTTTCAAGCAGAGGGTTTGTGCCCATCTGTGATTTGCGAGCAGCCCTGGGCCAGAGCTCTGGGCTTCCATGTAGAGGCAGCCGCATAATTGGCTGAGCAAAGACACACAGGGGACTGAAGAGACAGGACAATGAGGGGGTGCATATTGATTCTGAGAAAAATAATAAATATATTAACCCAGGTGAATTTTAGGGTTATGAATTGTTGCTATATTGCTATAGTGCTTAGATTTGTCTTCGGCTTTATTATGAGAAAGAGTAGCATACGGATGAGTGCAAACTTTTTTTTTCTTTTTTTTTTAGTGCAAACTTCTGAGGTGGAATTTTTGAGTATTCTGGCTCTGGGACTTACTGGCTGTGTGATCTTAGTCTACACCTGAGTTTCCTCATATGTAAAACAGGAATAATAGTAGTGTGTACCTCAAAAAGATGGCTGTGGCTAAGATAAATACATGAATATATAGAATAAACCTAACCCTAACCCTAACCTTAGCCCTACCATTAACCCTAACACTAACGCTAATCCTAACTATATCCCTAACCCTAACCCTAACCCTAACCCTAATTGTATCGCTAACCTTAACCCTAACCCTAGACCTAGCACTAAACCTAACCTTAACCCTAACACTAACCCTAATCCTAAGATGAACCATAACCCTAACCCTAACCCTAAACTTATCCATAGACATAGCCTTAGCCCTAAGCCTAGCCCTAAACCTAGCCCAAGTCTTAACCCTAACGCTAAGCACCCTAAACCTAACAGTAGCCCTAAACCTAAAGCTAGCCCTAACCCTAAACATAGCCCTAACACTAACCCTAACCATAACCTAAGCCTAGTACTAGCCCTAGCTCTAAACATAAACCAAACCCTATCCCGAGCCCTAACACTAACCCTAAAACTAAACCTAGCCCTAGACCTACCCCTAGGAGTAGCTCTAGCCTTAGTTGTAACCCTAACCCT